>NC_056722.1:1627392-1662392 GCF_018831695.1 Puntigrus tetrazona | reverse complement strand
TATTTCAATAGTGACAGGAAAACTAAGAGCGTTTCTTAGGAGACACGGAACGAGCTTTATGAGACATCCAGTCAAAAAAAAAATGAAGCATCCTGGGGTTGTAAATGTAAAAAAAAAATGTGCTCTCCCAAGATAAAACATGTGCTTTCATTCACCGCGTCTGCAATTTTTGCTCTTTAATTTTGTGGAAATCCTAGCCAATTATAGTATACGCTATTTAGAGGCACAGGCACAATGCAAGGGCCCTTGATCTGTTTTGTAGATCAAATAACGTGTTTTTTTTCCACATTGTGCTATTATAAAATGTTACACACTTCCACAAAATTCTGTTTAATGAAAAAACATTAACTAATATGGATGCCGAGCTAACTGAATTAGTTAAATCTGCCTTGTACATTATTATTTAATGGGTAATAAAAAATATTCAGCACTGGTAAGCTCTCACCACATTAATATATATATATTATATATATTTAACCAATTATTTTATGTATTATTCGAAATACACACAAATTAAAAGCAAAAATAAACACACATTTTTTTAATTTCATCTTCATTTTACTTTGCATTTTAGACATTTTTTCGCACTTTTGTTTAAAAATATTTAAAAATATTTCTATTTAGTATCTAAAAATTGTTTTATAAATATTTGTACTTCATTTAGTTACATTTTAAGTTTCATATATATATATATATATATATATATATATATATATATATATATATAAACGTATTCTTATATGTTTATATATATATATATATATATATATATATATATATATATATATAATATATATATATGAATATATAAAATTTATGTATGAATATGTGTTTATTTTATATAATTTTTAGCTAACGATAAAAACATTGCAAGTATTTCTGTGGTTGTCTTTTTATTTTTTTTAATTCCGTATAGTTATTGTATAACACAATATTTTAAATACTGTCTTATGGAGCATTTTTATATAATCAAATCAAATTTCAAGCACAAGTGATTCGCTGTTACATTTTCGGTTACAATTTTCTTTTCAAACTAATCTGAAAAATTACAGCTGCTGTCCATAAATCTCTTTTTTTCCCTGTATATGTCAATTTTATAGTAAAACGATTCATGTGTTTTAACACTAACCCTTACATTGTAATTTTTTTCCCCTTTCCCATGCGTCACATCATGTTAAGGCAGCTACTCACCAGCCCACGAGCATAAATTCAAAGTCTTTAAATCCTAGCTGGACTTGAAAACTGGTTTCGTTGTAAAATCTCTCACTGATCTGCAAATCAAAGTGTGGTAACAGGATCTTTTTAGGATGAGTACTTTGCCGTAACTGATTTAGTGCAAAGCAAAATTCTTCAGCCAGATTATCATCAAAAGGCATGATCGCCTCATACGGATGGATTATCAGAGCCAACCCGCACCGGAGATGTTTATGTTTGCTTTAGCTGCTCACATCTCGCCGCATGCGTCTGATCACCGGCTATAAGCCCGTTAACACCCCGATCCCTCAGGCGCCTGCAGCTCTTCATTATTTACTCATTTAAAGCGGAGTTTGTGCTTGATGCGTTGGCTTTTCATCGCAACATCATATTGTCTGCAGCAGAGCTGAGGCCTACAGAGGTCCCTGCAGGGCTAAGCTTTGAAATTTCACTGACCAACTCGTGTGGATGCAACTCTATACAACTTCAAGAAAATAAAGTGCGGATGCGTGTTGCCAGACGTGCCGCGTTTAATTAGGTCAGTAAAGGAATTTTAAATGAACGCATAAGTAAGCCACGAAAAAATCTCTGCAATGGGCACTGCTAAAGGAACGGTTCGTGCAAAAATGAAATCATGCCTTCATGACTCGCTTTCGGGTCACGCGACTCGAAGGATGCTTGCGTGGTCATCCGTTCAGTTTCCAAATGCGCTTTAAATGTAGACAAGATGAGACCGAGATGCTGTTTTGCTGGCAGTAACGCTGAGAAAGATAGACATGTACACCGCACTCCATGTCATATCATCAGATGCATCAACATAATTATCAGTGCACCTCCTGCTGAATATCGGGGTTTTAAATAGATGCCACATGGAGATGTATATGGCTGGTAGAGTGTGTGTGCGCGCGCTATATTAAGGTGTGTGAGCGTGTACCTTACGCTTGTTGTGACTTTCAGACGTGACACTGTGCTAAGTGGAAGAAAATGAAGGGTTGGCTGTAAGCAGCAGTCTGCTTGTTCTTCTGTTTAGCAAGCAGTAAAACAGATGGCAACTGAGGATAAATCAGCACCCAGCTGGGATGCATATAGATATATGTTAGACAGCTCGCTGGAATACTTGATTCTAATTGGTCAGTAAATAGATTTGCGAATGTTCAATTAAATTCCTGACAGTCGTCACTGGCATGCTGTGCCATAGTTACATCTGTAATTTATATCTTTTACTATTTAAACTATTTATTTATTTATTATCATTTATTTTATGTATTTTTCACTTGACTCGATATATAACAGCAGACTTTGCTGTGCCAGCAGTCATTTATGCATTTTAGAAACTTACGTTTATTTTAAATCCAATTATAATAATGCATTTATTGGTGCTATTTGATATTTAATAAAAAAATATATATATTACAATATATTTTTTTCCAGTGTATATTTGTGTTTCCTGCCTTGCATTGCAGTTTTGAACAGAATAATAGCCGCGCACGATTATTACTTGTAATTAAAATAGTTAATAGATTCATTTCACATCCATTTCCACACATATTTCTCTCTCCTTTTCAAAAAAAGAAAAGAAAGTGTTTTGATCTGAGAAAATGATTACTTAAAGCCGTGGTTCTCAAATGGCTTTACAATGGACGTCAAGTGGCGATCATAAATTGCACATTACAGTGAACTGCACGGGCCTAACAATATGCAAAATTACCTGACATAGGTTGAATAAGAAAATAACCGTTTTGCGACACATAAGCAAGACCGCATATGTGATTTACTGAACACCCACTGAGATAAGTATGGCAGTAGTATTAGCCATATTGCTTAGTAGTGACCAAAATACAGTAGAGTTTGATTGGATGCACAGCTGAAGATGATGTCTTATGATGCACAGTTTAAAAAAAAAAAAAAAAAAAAAGCTGATAAGCCCATTTGTTTGGTTGCATTCTTTTCATTTTTGCATTGTTTCCCTAATATCCACATCCAAACCAGTGTTAGTAAACCAGAGATTCAGAAGAGATCCTGACCCCATCATTTCCACACAACAAACCCCCCTGCGTATTCATTCTTTGCACAGAAATTGCAGCATTTTTGTGATTTAATGGTAGTACACTGCTGCGTTTGTGGTGTGTTTGTAAGGTCAAACCGATAAGAGATCAGACAAGCTGCAGAAAGATGGAGGTTGTTCTTTATTCAGAGAAAAAAAGGTGCATGATATACAGAAACAAAACAGCTCTTCTTTCTTGAGAGTTGTCGCCTGTCAGATTAAAATGATTACACTGGAGACAGTCTCATCACAATAACTATGAACATGTTCCGCCAATGTTTGACAGCCAGATGTTTTTTGTCTTCCGTATATATCTATTTTTTTATCATTTGCAATTTACTTAAACTCTGTTCGCGTATGTTTTTCTTAAAATGAATTCCACTCAGTTTGAAGACTTTCTCTAAAGGCACGCCATTTGTGTCTCTTTTTTTTTTTTTTGAGGCACCAAAATGCTTTTCGGTGACGCTTCTTATGTTAAATAACAAAGGTTGGCGAATAAGGACCTGGTTTTGAATAGGACTTGTTTCAGATGCCGTGCATGTCTCTTTGTGAGTGCCCGTCTCAATGGAAAGCTTTCATGGGGCTGCGATCCAAACAGTGAAAAAGCTCCACTCTCCCTCAGCCAGCGCTGGGTTCAGGACCACGGAGAGCTCCTCTCGGCTCGGCCTGTCTCCAGGCAACCATTAGAAGTCCGACGAACAGATGCAGATGAATGAAAATGTTCCCTCGTGGCCAGATCCACGTCCCCTCTGTGCCTACCATCAATCAGCGAAAAATGAAAAATAGACATCGCTCTCTTGCATCTCTCTACTTTATTGGACAGATGCCCTTGCACGGGTACCGCATACATCTAAAGCAAGCAAACAAATGCTTTATTAAACGGGTATCAGAGCCTGATTTCTCATAAAAGCGCGCTGTTTGCAGTAGTGACATTGGCTAGGCCGCGTCTGAGTCACTTTGTGAGCCGATGTGCTTGAGCATTTACTCCAGATCTGCATATATAACAGGATTTCGTCAAGGAGAGGCTTTATGAAAAGGCTTCGTGTTTTCTGTCAAATTTCATCCTCTCGTTTTGATCCAGTAACACCAAGAAGCTTTGTAGGCATGACAAAACGTCCTTGTTTATGTTGAGTGTGTTTGTTAAATTGTCGAATGGTTCAGCCAAAAATGAGTTGGTTTCTTCAGATTTGGAGAAATGTAGCATTGCATAACTCCGCAGTGAAAGTGTGTCCAAATAGCTGATAAAAACATAATCCACAAGTAATCCTCACCACTCCAGTCCATTAATTAACATCTTGTAAGGTTCATAGGTGTGTGTTTATGAACAAAAATGCATTCTAAAAAAAAATGTTGTTAGATTTTGATTTCAGATTTACTTTTTTTAGTTTTATTATGGATTATGCGCTCATATTTTGTCCTGAAGCAATGGTTTATAGAGTAATTATAAATATTACAAACACAATTTTTTTTTTTTTTTTACTTCAGGCAATCATTTTAAGGCCTGGATTTTATTTGTGGATTATTGTGATGTTTTTATCAGATGTTTGGACTCTCATTGTGACGGCACCCATTCACTGCAGAGGATCCACTGGTGAGCAAGCGATGCATCATTTTCACAACTCAACTGTTACTAACCACTAGGCACAGTCTGTCCGTATCTGTCAGTGTGAAATATCAGACCTGCTGTATAAAATGGGACTGTAACCATATCGCATTTATCTTAAAGCTGTTCTATGGCAGATTTTCCCCCTTGTATGCAGCGGCGGAGTGTTTTTGTGATGAATGCTGCAGACAGGAGCACTGGGTTGTGTGGGTCAGATAGTTGAGATAAGTCTCAGAGATGTTCTGTACTGTGGTAATGCTCAAGGATGATGGTTTGATAAAAAAAAATGCTTTAATGTACATATAGATGCACCAAGGTCAAGTGCTTCAGCATGCCTTCTCTTCTTATTCATCTCTTCTCTTTCTTTTACTGCGGCAGTGAAATTGAGTTGTTTTAGTTTAAAAGATATACACTACAGATAAACAGTGCAAAAAACTGACTGAAATTAAATTTGACAAAGGAATAGTTTACCGGAAAATTAAAAATGTACTTACCTTCAAGCCATCCAAGATGTTTGTTTCTTCATCAGAACAGATTTGGAGAAATCCAGCATTAAATGATTTGCTCACCAATGGATCCTCTGCAGTGAATGGGTGCCGTCACAATGAGAGCTGATAAAAACGTCACAGTATTTTACACAATTAACATCTTGTGACGTGAAAAGCTGCTACTAAACAAGACGCAAACCACTGTTTTGTGTCTAACCGGACCTTTTTGGGTCAACTAATCTTTTAAAAATGTATGAATGTCATTGCATTAGTTAACAAAACACCAAACCATGTGGTATTTGTTCTACAACACAGAGGACAGCCCGTGCATACTTTAAGCAAAACATGAATTGTTAAAAACAATGCGGCTCAAAATCACTACAGAGTTGCACCACATCAACTAAACTAGCGTTGCACCGTTAATAGCTTTGCATGCAATGCTAAAATTCCGTTTGCCCGCTATGTGTGACTCGTGCGTGCAATGGACTGCGTTTCTAAGAAGCAGATAGCGCAGAACAAGTTTTAGAGAACAGTTATTCGGGAAAACATTGTTACGCAGTATTTTTGGAATACAGGATATGTTTTTTTTTTTGTCTTGTTTTACAATCCCAGGGCTCCAAATTATTTGCTGAACATCAAACGGGCGCCACATCGTTCTACCCACCACGCTCAAGTCATTAAAGGCTGATTCAGAGAGAAGCCGCATGGATTATTATTGTTTGAAAACCAAACACGGCAACCTCATTACCACAGGTGTTTGATTCTGAAATCTTCTGTGTTTCTGCAGATATTAACATGGCCGGAGAGCCGAAACCCTACAGGCCTAAAGCGGGATCCAAACGACCCCTGACTGCTGTTTACAGGTTAGCGTTTTATATTTAATATAGGTAGGCACTGCACTTATGTATACATGGACTACAAATGCACCGTGCATTCTACTTCAGATAACATACTGCAGTGTAAATGAAACGCATGTGCTGCTCTTACATGCTCCCTTGTTAGGAGAGCCGAGGTAAAGCGGATTAAAGTCTGGTTTGTGTGGCTGAATGAAGCCGTCAGCACATTTGTCATATTATCAGGTTTAGATAACAGAACAGCCCGCGGTCTGCGATTATCAGCACATTCGTTCAATTGCTGAAGTTGCAGTTGCGTCTCGCAGGTTCGGGGGAGACGGTTGAACCCTTATAGGAAGCAAAAAGCTCTCTAGACACGTCGGTGAAAACTAACCAAGCAGGAAATAAGTGAAAAATCAATGTTTGAAAAGGTATTAGGCATTTGCTGCTTTATTGACAAGCTTTTTATAGCGGACAATACACACTAACTAAAACTAAATAAATAGAGACTGTGAAACAATTACTGGATTAGCGCCGGTTACGTTTTGTCCATAAATGTAATGGGATTTTTTTTCCCTCTTTTTTTATTAACACTTAGCAAAAAAATAGTAGAGTCATAGTAATGAGACATTAAATTATGGATTTTTGGCAGTTCAATTACTTATGAGCCTGAAAGAGCGTCTATCTAAGCTTTTTTGTGTTATATGGTTGTATTTTACTTTAGCTGATTCTAGGTTTTTAATTCTTTATTTCTCGCTCTCAGTATGTTTTTTGAAATTCATTAAGCCTCGATTTGCATTTCAAATCGACTAATTCAAACCAATCCATTATGTAATCTGAGGTAGGCCTAATTAGGAGAGTAGAACAGGAGCAAAGCAACAAAGAGGAGCTTTGAATGTTAATTAGTTTGGAATGAAATGGTCAGAGAAACGAAGAGATGACTATAATAGAATATAATGAGTTAGATGACCCCAAATCATCCTCACTCCAGTTTCTGTAGCTGACAGGGTATTCATAATATGCGTGACATATATTTAAATACACAATTGCATCAGGTTTGACCTTGTTTGCATCCTTAATTGCTGTCCTTATGTTATTGTGCACAATTATTAATTAGTTCATGTTATGGAAATTGGAAAACATAAATTAACTAACATGTATTTATAAATGAACATTAACTGAGAGTATTAAACTCATAATTTTATTGTATAATTGAATTTCTCTATACTATGTACCGTGTGTGTGTGCATGTGCGTGTGTGTGTGTGTATAAAGAATTCATTTGCAAAAACAATTAATTAAAAAAAAAACTGCAGTTGGGTTTTTTCGATTAGGTTAAAAAATAACTACAAATATAATAAACATAAAACATAATAAACATAATAATAAAACATCATGATATGTGTGAGTGTGTGTGTGTGTGAGATATAAATACATACATAAATGTATGCGAAAATAGTCAATTAGATTATAAATAAATTGTAAGAAATTAAACATGTTATATTTTCGTATTCACATTTTTATATTTCTATGTTTAATAATAAATACTGTATAAATATACTGATTTATTTAATTTTTTTAAAGTACAACATTTTGCATAACCTTTATTATATTTTATTTTATTTTATTATAAGTAATGTATATATTCGAAGTGAAATAATATACATTTTTTTTCTGTTAGTGGGTAATGTAACAATATGATGGGAAAAGTGCCAGAGGGTTATGTAGTAGTGTGTAGGCTATGATGATGAAGATGAAGGGCTGTTTTGGGCCTCAGGTGTAAGGTATGATTTGATAGAAATGAATGTACATGTGTATAATGTCTGTGTATGATCTGACAGAGATGGATGGATATTGCGTGTGTGATTTGACAGATATTAATGTATATGTGGATAAATGTGTATGTGTGGGGAATGTTGAGAAGACAGTACGGGGAAAAGGGGAAAGTTAGTTCATGAATTTATTCATCATGGGTATACGATATTCATAGATTTTATTCAAGCTATAACCACCAGAGAGAGGCTATTCAAACTCTGTAAGACTTCAACGTCCCTTAATATATCAGGTACAGTGCGGTGTTGCATGTGATTGGTGTAAGTTATTTTAGACGCCTGGAAGTTAAGAACAGATAGTATTTCCAGTGAGAGACTCGACTTCTTCTGTTTGACCCGTCAAGATGCTCAGCCAGCCTATTGAGCAAAATAAGACATGAAAAGCATATACGAGATTCAACACTGTTTACAGCCAATCAAAGGAGCTTTTTGAACTCCTCTTTTTGAACAATTTCATATCCAACAGAACATATTGGAATTAATTTCGATTCGATTTTCAGTTCAACTTGATGCTATAAGCCGTAAAGAATTTCGTTCATTTACTTCTGCACTCGGCTGTACATGAAATAAAAATGACCGAAGAAGCATCCCTTCTGCTTGCCTTGTCAGTCGACGTTATAAGTCTTCTGAAGAGAAGTCTGGTGCTGCTGGTGCTCTAAAGGGTTCACGAAAAGTTTACTGGTTGAAGTCGAAGTAGGGGTCCTGCCGCATCTCTGTCAGGATCTAAAACGAACTCCAGGAGGTTTCTCGCCGTAATTAATAAACAAAGCCGCTTTGATTGCAGCTGTAACTGTGTTTATGGGAGCTCTGCATGCTGTCTGAAGGCTGAAGATATTATTGATTTGTCTGTCAGCGGGGTGCTTAAATAACGTGTAAATGGATGGGATTGTAAAGTTTAATACATTTAGGGTGTAAATTGATTAGTGCTCAAGTGTAAAATCTTCCTGTCAGATCAATTGAGCTTTGAATAGAAGTCTAAATCAAGGGGCTAATTTGCCCTCCATCACAACCTGACATAGCAAATCGCACTTTACACTGTGCCTTTGTTTTGTCTTTTTCAGTGGTTATGAATTTGATTATGATTACTACAGGGATGATTTCTACAATAGGTATGTATGCATTTATTTCCCATTAATTTGACTGCACTCATTTTGAAACACTCGAGTCCTTCAGCGGCGCGACCTTTCATGCATTACTTTAAGCCTTGTCAAATGTATGTAAAGATGAAAAGATGCATACAAATATATGAACGCAATTAAGCGCGGCGTTAATCCATGATTTTATTTTATCTTAAAACACCTACAGTTCGTCCTTGGAAGAAATTATGAGAACGCTGAGAAAAGCTCGGAGTAAATGGAGCTCGACTTTAATTTCTAAAAAGCCTTGTTTTATTTCGCTCTTACGATCTCGTCTTTTATTAGCAGAGACATTTACTAAATGTCACCTGGGTGGAGAGGTGTGAATATCCAGGAGAGATTGATGTGAGAGCAAGGGCACGCGCCTTTGTTTGACATTTTCTCGCACCTCCTTTCTCTTCTGTAACTTGAAAAATTCGCCTGCCGCGATGACGAATTTCGAAAGTGGCTCTGCTAATTCCAGGGAAACCAGAAACTAGGAGTCGGAAATGTTTGAAAAACCTTTAGAAAGCCATATAAATGATAGTGATGTTATGATGTCTGCGTTGAACTCTGCACATCTCCTTTGGTTCTTTTTATCCGGTTAGGCTCTTTGACTATCACGGACGGGTGGCTCCTCCTCCGAGGGCAGTGATTCCTCTGAAACGCTCACGGGTGGTGCTTCCGTCCACTCGACGCGGGAAGAGTTCGTTCCCCATCAAAACCTCCTCCTCTTCTTCCTCAAGACCCCCGTCTTCGTCATCGTCCTTCTCCTCTGGGACGAAATGTAAGCCATCACATAATGTAAAGAAAACTAAAATAACTGCAATTTAACTTAATGGAGAACTTAAAACTTCTGTGCGTTTATTCTTGGGGTAGAATATGTTTGCAAATAAATGACAGGTCAATTTCCCGAAGACAAGCTGCTGGAGCACACTGTTCTGTTCTCGATCCTCTCAACCTGTCTGAAAGCACAGAAACCTTTATCAGAGTACACGCGGTTATAAACAAACACTGTTTTAAGCTCAGTATACAGAAACAAGATATTCTGTTGTCTCAAAGCTCATTAAAAAAAAACACCGAAAATGCTATGCATTTAATGCGATGTATATGAATAAATTAGTGCTGTCAAACGATTAATGGTATCCAGTTCTTGTTTACATAATATATGATTGTGTACTGTGTATATTTATTATGTATGTCACACATGCATTTACATATTTCATAAAAACATGTTCTGTTTATATATGAAATATATTTAGATATAATATAAATCATATGAATATAAATACATAGTTTTAAACGGTGTTTTCAAAAAAGAAAATCTAAATATATACTGTGTATGTGTGTGTGCATTTATACATACATAATAAATATACACACATTATGAAAACGAAAATGTTTATATTAAATGCGATTTAATCACGATTAGTCATTTGACAGCACTAAAACAAATATATATTTTTATATATTATCTACTGCCTGATTTAGTTTGAGGTTGTCACCTATTTTTCAACATAAAGTTCTGTATACATACAGTATACTGGCGTAGGGTCTTTCATATAA
This sequence comes from Puntigrus tetrazona, assembly GCF_018831695.1. Classification (NCBI taxonomy): domain Eukaryota; kingdom Metazoa; phylum Chordata; class Actinopteri; order Cypriniformes; family Cyprinidae; genus Puntigrus; species Puntigrus tetrazona. The sequence goes on along the minus strand of NC_056722.1, from coordinate 1,651,718 downwards.
AAAGTCAACTCTTTGATTTAAAGGCTAAATGATCTCCCTGACCTACTCTTCTAAATTCAGCTATAAAGCCTGAGATACACTGCACAGTTTTGGCATTGTGAAACCATCATGGCCAATCAGAAATCGCTGTGATTTATTTATTTTTCACTGCGCCAGAAGAAAATGGTATTAAGATATTATAAACATTTAAAATCATGATTTTCTGTAAAGCTGCTCTGATGCAAAGTGAAAAGCACGCACATAAAAATAAATTTCACTTGACTTGTCTGAAGATTGCAAATGCCACATGGAGAAAAAAAAAAGCATGAATACTTGGTATTTTGTTGTGTAATGCGATGGCATTCGTGCATTTTCATACTCCTACTGCAAAAGGACATTAATAATTGAGTGCATTTTGCAAGAATGGTTGCCACAGATCCACGATGCACTTATCACCGTTAAATAACTAAAGTCTGTAGCACACTATAAGAAATCCGTAAGCTTTATTCCTCACTGCCAACTGCTGCTTTGTTATCTGGCGCAGGCTAAACACGTCGGTCAGTGGATCTCTCTTACAAGTTAAACCGAGTGAAAAGAGACTTTTTATATTTCACGGGAGCAAAAATCAAGAACGTATCGATTTTTGTAAGCGCTGAGCATTCTCAGACTTGCGGCCGTCTGAAACGCTCCTTTAATTCTGCCTGGGATGCGAGCCAAACGGCAAGACGGAACATCATGCGCTGGTGTTTGTAAATTAGAATTCATAACACTAATTCAGATTTTATCTCTAACCCACGAGTAGCAGCTTTTACAGCATCTGTCAGCATCCCGTCGTCTCCTCCGAGCGCGGAGCTCAGAAGTCGAGATTAGCCGCGGTGCATGACACTAATGCTCTTAGCTGTAGTGCTGTGGCCTCTCCGGGGGCTTTTCTCATATCAGTGCAATTCACGGGCAAAAATATCCATGGCATGTACACAAAAGTGCCACTGTTTACCTTAATCTGCATTTCACTGGAGTTCTCCCTTTTCTTCACAGCGCAGACTGGAGATTAGTTTTATGCCGCACCGAAATAGCATTTCATTAGGCTCGAAAACTTACTTGGGCTGTTTTGCTCAAAACCACTTTATGTATTTCTGAGGAAATTGCAACCATTCTCTGTTTAAGATCAGAATTGTGGTGGTGTTGTTTTTTTTCAGTGCTGATTTCTGTGTAGCAGAGGAGATCTGAAAACACAACTACTGCAATTTGTGTCCCAAATAAGGGTCGGCTATGAAAACAGAGTGACATGAATGGCAAAACCTGTTTTGCATGCCTCTGTCTGTAAAATAGTTTCAGGAATGTGACGTGCTGTACTCAGTTTCAATATTTTAAACAGGATTTTTGCTAATTCTATTATGCATGAAGCTTTTGTGGCCTCGTATTAATACCATCAGCCCATTTTTTCATTTGTCACGCTATAAGGGCTATTTGTAACAAAATTAATTTAAATATCAGCAGATTATTCCACTAAAATGTTTTTAAAACAAGTGTCTTGTGCCTACCAAGGCTGCATTTATTGGATCAGAAATACAGTGCGAAAGTGAAAAGTGAAATTATTTTAAATTATTAAACAATTCTATTAATAATACTATTAATCATTTTTAATATGTAAATTACACCTATTAGTTGCGTATTAGCATGCACATTACTAGAATATTAGCCATTTATTAGAGCTAATTAAGTACCTTACTAACTATTAATAAGCAGCTAATTATTTTTTTGAGGGAAAAGCTGTAGTTAATAGTTAACGAGTGTTACCTATTCTAAAGTGTTACCGTAATTTATTCCTGTAATGCAAAACTATTTCTAGCATCATTACTCAAGTCATTTTAATATACATTTTAAAGATACACAGCGCACATACATTTTGTTTTACATAAAAATTTTTTGGATGCAATTGTTTGAGAGGACTATAAAAAATGTATCTTTTGTAACATCGTACATGTTTTTGCTGTCAATTTAATTGCATTCTTATTAAAAAAAAATTCTTAATATTGATAAATGCATAATGTATATATAATATATTATACTATTCAAATCTAGTTTAAAAGACAAAATTCACAAAATGACTATAATAATCTCCTTAATCTCAGACTATAATCACTGAGATATAGAGTTTGTGACAACTAGTCCCTGCCGCTTCTACACTTTCCATTCCATTTCGATCCAAACTCCTAATCTTGGAAAACAACACGTTGCGCGTCATAATCCAGCGCATTTCATGTACGGCGCGCCACGCACCCTCTAAAAGATTCACAAGTAAACAGCTTGAAACGAGTGATAAAAGAGAAAGTTTTACAGCCGTTGTCATGTGTCAAAACCAAATTGATGCTCAGCTAGTGTTTCGTGGGTTGCCCAGATTAAAACCTCCTTCAGAATTCACGTTTTGCGAAGCTCGAAGGCAATTTTTGGACATGTGTTGCTTTCGGAGCTTCGGAGCAATTTGAATGGTTGCACACAGACACGTTCATTGAATTTCAGTAGATACGACGCTCCGTCAGCTAAACACCTACACACGCAGAGCTTTCTGCCTTGGGCGGGTGATGGCAGGTGACACCATTTTGTGAGGTAGTGGAAAAGCTGGCAGCGGTGTGACAGCAGTGCTGGGTCACGCTGTGTTATCAGGGCTGAAGGCGGTGACAGCAAAACGACAAGCTTCAGCTTTCTCAAGAAGAGGAACGGCTCGAAATATACCGGGAAATACAGACTAATGAATTTTTCAACAAAGCATTTATATGTATCCTGGAGCTCCAATTATCACGAAGAAGCTGTTTTTTTTGTGTCAAGAGGTTTGGCATAGAGGTCTATTCAACCCACGCTTGGTTTTTCTAGTTTGCGTTCAGTAAATTAAAGTACTAGATTTTAGATAAATGATTAGTTCGATGAAAGTAGCTTCTGAATGATTCACTCTTTGGTGAATTATGAAATATTTCTGTCATGAAGACAGTTACTTGTTGCGTCCCTGAACCGACTGAACAACAAATTCGCTCGAATGAATGATTCAGTGACTCATTAGATTACCGTTTTGTTCGTGAATGAATAGCCTTGTTTGAAGCAGATTAATTATATTTTTGTATTTAATAAATTTACGTAAATTAACAAGGTATTTAAATGCATCTATTAAATGAACGATTAAAACTACTCATTCATAAATGAGCTTCAATGAATCACTAAAATGAATGATTCAGTGACAAAAGATAAGGTGGTGAATGAAGGTCAATGTTTTTTAACAGAATATTAAATCATTAAAAACGGTAACTTGAGGTATTGATAAAATGAATGATCCAAGGACTCTTTCATAAGGAAGCGACTTGTTTATTTCCTGCATGAATTATTGTTTTCGTTAAACAAATAGTTTGAAACATTCAATGACGCTCACATAATGGTATTTAACAAATAAATTTGGATTTTTAAACAAATCACTTGAATGATTCAATGAGTCATTACAAAAATTTGCGGATGAAATAAATGAATGGGTCGATTGAATGATTTAAAGGTTAATCATAAAAACAGTCACTCGAGTTTTTGAATGAATTTCTTGGATTAATAAAACAATTGATTCAAGAAGTCACTTGTTTTGGTCCTGCATGAATTAGTATTGCTTGAATGAACCTTTCAGTGACTCTCTAGTTTAGTTTGTGAATGAAACAATGCTTTTGAACAGATCAGTTATATGGTTTAAAGGCTTAATCATAAATATAGTTTTTGAACGAATCTCTTGAAATAATAATCCATCAAATTAACGATTCATAAAGAAGCCCTCTTGTTAAGTTCCTGCATGAATTGGTACATTTGAAGAAATTGGTTGAATGAACTATTCAGTGACTCATAAAGACAGTCTGTTATTTCACAGATGAATTAGCGGTTTTAATCAAATCACTTGAAGGAATGATTCAGTGACTCATTGAGAAGATATGTTGTTTCATTTGTGAATGTTTTAGAGTCGATCGATTAAATGCTCACGTGGCTTAATCTCAAAGACAGTCGCTTCTTTAGGTCCTGAATGAATCTGAATGAATAACTTAATGTAAAGATAGTAACTAATTTAGTTCCTGTATGGTTTTTATAGACAATCAGCATTTTTAATAGAACGGTTAATCATGTAATATTTTGCTTGTATAATTCAGTTTTTTTTGAATAAGAATTTTTGAGTGAATCATTTGAACGAATGATTCCTTGACTCATTACTAACATAAAAAACGCAAATGCAGAAAGATGCATTGGATACTATTCGCTACCCCTTTTTTTCAGCCTATTTGGGTTTTCATTTATGACCAAGGTCGTTCTGGTCTGCCCAGAGAGGCCTGCTGATTTGAAGTGTTTATTAGGTTCAGTGTGCGTTCAGTGGTGTAGTCATCTGAGGGAGATTAATCTGACAGCTGTCAGATGGGGAAAAAAAAGCAGTGGACATATTTAAAGCACTGAATATTCACAGAAATTAGCAGCATGAATTAAGCTAGCAGGCACTGAGTCTTTTCACTGAGAGTTTTTCACGGTGACCAGGGGTTAATCGTCTCATGAACTCAGCAGTCATAAAGCAGGATTTTAAACTGTATAGTTTCTTCTTCGGACTGAACTTCAATGCGAGTGTCAGCAGACCAGATCTATAGCCGGGTTACAGTTGAGGACCAACGTCTATAGTGTAGAAAATATTACAAAAAGGTTAGCAGAGAATGTTTTACACAAAATGCTTAATTCAGTGCAATGTTTGCACTTTCATGGGGATTTGAATTTTACTAGAAATTTCTGAGTTAAAACTTTTTTTGTGTGTGTGTATAAACATGCTAGGATTTATCTGTTATTGTATTAAAATAAAGAAATGCATGATAATCTGGTTTAAGGAAACAGAACAACTCCGCAGGTATGGGACGTAATCTTTATTATTCTTTTACCGTTATTCTTTTATTATCAGCCTTTATGCAGGCAGTAAAATGTTTGCCAAGCCTAAACACTTTAATCCCGGTAAACATTTACCCAACTATTATCATATCATATAATATTTCTAAATAAATACAACAAAACATTTTCTTGTGACCTTACGTGCAGTATTATGACAAAACCGATTATGAAGAAGAACTGCACCGGTTCTGCAGCTGCATTAGCGCTAAAATTAGCATTATGCTACGTAAGACAATTTATGAGATTAACAGTACACATTTACTCAAAACTCACTTTAAACGGCCAGAGTGTTTGTAATAACTTTCTTTTGCGATCACGTGTGGAATTTGGTCTTTTACTGTTAAAATATGCTGTTCATGGCCTTTTGTATCGCTGTACAAATTAGCATTTCATATGTACACATACTGTTATGAAAATGAAAATCACACACAAACCATATCCTATTGTTGTCGTGTGTCTGTTATAATCTATAGTGTCTGTTGTCATGTTTATTTCTGCTGTGTAAAAGCCTTAACATGTAAGCTTTGACTGAAACTCACGTTGTTTGTGATATTACGGCCACCTCCTCTCCTTTCTTATTTCGCAAAGTTAACATTCTGAGTATAATACACATTAGTAAAATGATTTATTTACATTTTTATTTGTCTATATACACTTGGACGTGGAACATTATAAAAGCAACCAATGTATGCGTGTGTGTGTGTGTGTGTGTGTGTGTATTCGGTATAAGTACATGTACCATTACACCCCTAATTTCTATTTATTTTATATTTATTCATAATTTTAGAATAGGTGGGATAGGTGGAGTAGTGTGATTGCATCCTACAAATAAAGTACATTATAGTTAATTGCAAAGAAATAAGTAAAAAAAATGTTAAGACAAGAAAAGGTATTTATATTCTTTTTGCCTGCAAAATATGGGTATATATATATATATATATATATATATATATATATATATATATATATATATATATATATATATATAAGTAAATTAATTAAAATTAAAACTGTAAATAATTAAAAAAACTTTAAATATAAATATAGAAAAAATATAGAATATAGTTAATATAGAAAATAATATAGAATAAGTTAATATAGTGTGTGTGTATATATATATATATATATATATATATATATATATATATATATATATATATATATATATATATATATATATATATATATATGTGTCAAGTCAAGTAACTCTTGGAGGAAAAAGGCTTCAAACTTAATCATTTGCATTTCCAACATGTTGAAAGCAGGTCATGCTAGGTTTTATTGACTAATAAAAGCCGGATCCATGAAAGCACGGAAGGTAACATGGTCTTACTAGCTTTGGCTGATATCAACCAGCGTGTCTGAATTAGATTAGGGATAAAACTAAATTAAAAACAGCAGGACAGGGAATTCTTTGAACTCTTAGTTTAGGAGCAGCAGCCCTGAACAAGTTTTCAGACCCGTATTATCTGCGGCGATAGAAGCACGAGCACGGATGCACGGTAATCTCCTCAGATCTTGCCTCATGTGTGTTCATTGCGTTTTCTTTTGCAGTGAAGTCCGATCAACTCCAGACTATCAAACGTGAACTGACTCAGATCAAGATGAAGATCGACTCTCTTCTGGGGCGCCTTGAGAAAATCGAGAAACAGCAGAGATCCGAGTGCGGTGAGATAGACAGAGAACTATAAGAGAGCAGGAATAAAATCCTGTCTGGTGGGATGGGGTTGCAAACATCAGCTGTACGGGGAGAAATATTGGGAGTATATATGCGCTATCCATCTCCGTGGCAGGCGAGGAGACAGCAGCCAATTTATCAGAACTGTTATACAGGCAATCTTGCACTGTTTTACTATAGCAAATCCCATTTGGCCATGTTCGGCAGTAGATGAGAGCAGCGTTTTCATCGAGCAGACACACCGAGGAACGGTATAACGCTAGACGTACATTCAAGAGCCAAACTTGGGGTCTATTGCATGTTCTTGATCCATACAGATTCGAGAAAAAGAAAACTGCAGTTCTTTTAACATTTTATTCTCCCTCACGTCGCTCTAAACCTGTATTGCTGACTTTCTTTGTAGAACTACTTCTACAGTTTGTTGTAATATAAAGCCTACTGCATATTTTCTAAGCAAATTTCTAATGCCTCTAAATTATTACTCAGCCTGTAACAGGTTTCTCAAAAAAAAAAATTTTGATCAAACAATCTATTTGACAAAATACTTTGTAATTCTAAAAACAGGTTTTTTGGATGTGAAATGTTTATAAAAAAAAATTCTATGACATATTTACTTATGTTATTACATTTACATGTTTAAAAATAAGTAAACATAAGAATAATTTTTATATAAATTTTTTATGTTAAAAGTAACATTTCAAGATTAACACAGACTGGACTGAATTTTTTGTTTTGTTTAGAGAATAGTGTTAAAATGGATCAAATATGATATAGAGCTTTGATCATAAAACTAAGCATTTAAATATTATAATAGTAATGCATAACTGGATATAGATTGAAAACGTATTTATGTTTTGTGTAAGCTATTCTATTATAAAGATCACATTGATTTACATTCTAAAAATTCATTTCTTTTAAATATTGTATAATCAATATTCGATCAGCAATTGCTAGTAAATTTCACAGATAATACAAACAATCTGTAAGAATTATAGAAATGGAAAAATAGACTAAAATAAGTTTTTGTAAAACATTCTCCAATAATCCGTTTAATTTACAAACCTGAAAAAAGGGTTTTTTTTGGACCATGTAAATATTAGCATTTACACCTAAGTGCATTTTTTTGCTTAGTTTATGATGGTTTTGTGTATCATATTATCATATTAAACCTATCAAATATTATATTAAATTTTTTTTATGTTTTTTTTAAGGTTAATAAACTTGTTCAGTTAAAAAAAAAAAAAAAAAAATTCTAACTATTATTTCATGTCAGTCTTTAAATGATTATATATGATGTTAGCATATAATATTATGCTTAACATGAAAGTCTTGCGGCTTTAGAATGGCACATTTTTGAGTCAAAACGTTAACATTTTTTAGTTGAAAAACAGAAATCATTTCAAGATGGGTAAAAAAAGTAATTTAGCTCTCAGTATGATCGATATTTTTGATATAAGCCGTAATCGTCACATATCTCTGTGTCGTTCCTTCAGAGCCTCACAGGAAATATGAGGACAACTGCGACTCTTTGCACGAGGGGTCGATATCAGAGACGGCAGACAACTCCGGAGAGGAGGGAGGGGAAGGACAGCTGGACGCGGAGGCGGGAGAAATGACGGATGGCGGAGAGGATGACTACGACGAGGAAGGCAGCACTGATCTGGTACGTTGGCCCCCCGCGGGCCTCGCTGGCAGCAGCGGCTCTGAAAAGCCCCCGTTGAAGCTAAATTCTGCAGATTTATTCATGGTTGCGGACGCAGGGCCGGGAGAGCAGAAGCTGACAGGGTTCCGCTGGGCTGCTTCCCGCTCTCTTAACCCTCACCTGTCACGCTCTGTAATTAAAACCAAGTCAGAACCTCTGGAGACGCTGGGGTCCAGCAGCACCGCGACCAACAGCAAAGTCAAATTAAGATTTAGGATGTGCTTCCCACTTAGGAGACAGGCTGACTGTATTTTAATGAGCTCCTGCTTTGGTGAAACTCGAGGCCAAATCCCGTTGGAAAGATTCCCAACAGCGTTGCAGACATTTCGGGTCAGAGCGTGACCTCCGACACAGCTGGGTTTGGTAGATACCCAAACAATACAGATATAAATTTGCTAGACTAGAAAAAAAAAAGAAACTCTGAATATGTTTCTACAAAAGGGACCTTGAGGTCAGGGGATTGTTTATATATTATGATGAATGTAAAAGTATTGAGCGAGTGAATCTCAAGGTCTTTTGAGATCCTGAGCTGCTCTTTCTCAGTAGATGAATGGCTAGACTTTAAGAATACATCTGTTGTTCTGGGAAAGTATAGGCTGTATTATATATATATATATACAGTCCGTCTGAGAGAGTATGGGCTGTATTATATATGTACCTAGATGGAAAGATTTATCCCAGGATAAAATGGATAGTTCAATACACTGAGAAGCCATATTTAATAGGTCTAAAGAATGCATTTTATGCATACTAGTTATATATAATTATAGTATAATATGTATTTATTAACTAAACTGTAATATTGTATATTTGGTAACTCGTCTTTAGAATAATGAACACTGTTTACTATTAACTACGACTTTTCCTGATTTGCTGCTAAATAATAGCAAGGTAGAACTATTAGTAAAATATTTGCAGCATGGAAATTATTGTGTAAAAGCTTTATTATTAGAGATCATTTATAGGAAGCTCTCTAAGCTCACCAAGGCTGCATTTGTTTGAGGAAAAAATAATAAAGAGTAATATTGTAATGTATTATTACAATTGAAAATAATTGTTTTCTTGTGACGCAAAGCTGTATTTTCAGCATCATTACTCCAGTCTTCAGTGTCACATGATTCTTTAAAAATCATTATGATTTGCTGCTTAAGAAAAAAAAAAAGCGAGACTGTAGGGTCTACAAAAGTGCATTTAAATTTTTTTTAATTTTGAGCTATTCTGTACTCCTAAAGTGATTTTTCTCTTTTATTAGATGGAGAATCATGTGTCTGATATTGACAACTGAAGGTAAGTTTATTGCGCCGTCTGTATTTTATTTCATATATGTGTTTAAATGATTTCTTACAGCATATACACTCCCCTCCAAAAGTATTGGGACTGTGAGGCCAGTTCTTTTATTTTTGCTGTAGACTGAAAACATTTGGGTTTGACATCAAAGGTTGAGTATCAGAGAGAAGAGATTTACACGCCGGCTTTTATTTCCAGGTATTTACATCTGGATCTGACACAAGACTTCTTATTTAGTTGCAAATCCTTTGCTTTCATTAACGGCATAAAGCTTAGCTGTAACCCATTGACAACACCAAACTTTTGCATTCTTCTTTTGTGATGCTTTTCCAGGCTTTCAGCGCAGCGTCTTTCAGTTGCTGTTTGTTTTGGGGGGTTACCCCCTCAGTCTTCTCTTTAACAGGTAAAAGGCACGCTCTATAGGGTTTAAGTCTGGACATTGACTTGTCCAGTCTAAAACCTTTCACTTCTGGCCCCTGATGCACTCCTGTGTAGTTTTGGCAGTGTGTATTGGGCCGTTATATTATTTCACGATGAAGGATCGCCCAATAAGTTTGGTTCTTTCTTTAAATTGCCAGACAAAAGGTTTCTGTAGATTTCTGAGTTAATTTTGCTGCTGCCATCAACAGTGAAGATCAATGAGCCCGTCCCAGAAGAAGCTCAAGTCATGACATTGCTTCCACAGATGAGCTTATATGTTTGGGATCACGAGCAGATCCTTTCTTTCTCATTGGTCTATTTGTTTGATGTCTTTTACTCAGTACACCAATGGCTTCTTTCTTCTTCAGGACCTTTGATTTTCCTTCTTTCTTCAACTTCACAATTTCAAACCCAAATGTTTTCAATCTTCAGCAAAAATAAGCCTCACTGTCCCGATGCTTTTGGAGAGGAGTGTATTACTTTCACACATTCGCTTAATCTTTTTCATGCCGGCTAAATTAATCATATTGATCACAGATACAAATAAGTGCAATACAGTCTCGTTTTTAGACTTCTGCATCCTGAGAAGAAATCAACTCTGCATTGAACAGAAGACACGAAACTCTACGAAGACTGACATCTCTTCACAAAGAGTCCACGAAGGCTCTCGATTGGCTGATTAGACGCAGCGCAAATATTTTGACAAGTTTAGCATCTGCTAGTCACTACAGCTGTTTTTCATTTAATAGCGACTGGCACATTGAATCATACATGGTTTGCATATCTCCAGTAGAAGTCAAAGAAGTTCCTATTTCATTTCAGTTCATCGTGAAAACACTAAAGTTTTTTTTTTTTTTTTTACCTCGATCATTTTCCTTAAGCAAAGGTGAAAGGTTTTTATAGTCCGTGTGGTAAACGAGCCTTAAATGTCAGAAAATGTAACATGCCATTTTTGAAAGCTTCGGTATTAACAGAGAACTTATTTAAATAATTCTAGAATTTTAAATATTTTAAGATATGAGGTCTGACAATGAACGTCAACGAAAAAACCTTTTTTTGTGTGTGTGTCTGCTTGTTTTTGATTTCTTGCATCTGAAAACACGTTTTTTGGGTTTGTGTGTGTGTGTGTGTGTAAAATCTGATTCTGTAATTGTACACCCATGAATCAAAACACGTATAATTTTCCCTGACAGAATCAAGTAAAATAACTATAAGTACTTGGTTTAATGAACACATTTTAGCTCCATACTGCCAAATAATTTTCATCAGACGTTTTAAACATACACTTCAGGAGACTGAAATATTGTCAGACCGCAGTGAATCTAAAAAAATGTCTTAATGTGTCATAATTTGTAACGATACTGTAAAGATGATATTGTGACTGTATTTCATTTTTATCATGCATAGCTGTGTGTAAATCAGAGCGACATGTAGTAGTCACCGTTTCTGTTCTCTATGATGTCATTCAGTATGGAGTGTGTTATAATGAACTCTATTTTTGTATGGCAGATTTACAGAAAAAGCTTCAGAATATTCATATTCGTTCTGCTGACATTTTCATTCTGCTCCTGTACATAATTTGTTTGTTCAAATCAGACTGTGGAAAGATGTGTATAGCTTAAAAAAAAGAAAAGGATTGATTGATAATGGATCCATTGGAAATCAGTGTTATGTTTGAGAGAAAAGTTATTCTATACGGTTTAGGTCGCTGGTCTCATAACAGCTCAGCTCAGAGACCTAGTAATACTACTTCATATTGTATAGAAATGTAAACTATTTGTAAAGATATTTTTATGATTGGCATGTTAATTATTTTAACGTATTTTCAGTTGTTTCATTTGTTGTCTGGCTTTAGGCTTTGTGGTTTAGGAAAAGACTGCCATTGCAATCACTATATAAAAATTGCAGAAAATAAAAAACTTTTTTTTCTATATTTATTGTCAAGCGGAACCGAATGCGATATTTCGGATTCAGTCTAAACAGCACTGGCTTTAAAGGAACGGTTTAACATCCAGAATGTAGATAAGTTTGTTTCTTCGTCGTAACAGATTTCGGAGAACTTTAGCATCACGGCAAGCGACATTGTGGATAGAGGATTCGTATTTTAGCCAAAAACAATAATGGTTTAAATTTAAGATCGACCATTTACTGCAGAGGATGCAATTGATGAGCCAAGCGAAACTTCTCCAAATCTGTTCCAGTGAAGAAACGAACATCTACACATTGGATGGCCTGAGGTCGAGTGTGTTTTCAGCCAGTTTTTGCGCGAGTTGCTCCTTTAAGAATAAAATCATATTTACTGGTGGTCATGAGGCTATTCCTGTCAGCCTCAAAATACCACTTTTTAGTAACATTAAGCCTTCTTGACAGCAGACAGAGGAAGCTGGCGCTGGTTTTGTGTGCATGCGTGTATAAATGGTACACCAAACGAAAACGCGTGATAAAATACACAAGATGGACTTTGGCGTGTATATATATATATATATATATAATGCACACCAACAAATTTCGTCTCTTTCGCACTGTTATACGCACGCCGAGCACGTGCGCGAATATCACTATCACAGGTTTTTATTTGGCCTACTATTTATCCGCACATTCACGAGTGAGGTTGGTGGGGGAGGAACGCAGCACCTGTCGTGGGTTTGGATGCACCTGAGTGCAGCCGTAGCAGATGGTGAATCAAATACACTCAATTTATCAACATCAAAACCAAATGTCTGGGTTAATTAGGGCCACTGGCCACTTCACATGGAATCGGTTCATTGTATTAACTTCTTCCCGATCTCATTTCGCCAATATTCATGAGACAATTACCGCTTAAATGAAAGAAGCTGTTTAGAAAGATTGATTAATTATATTAACATAAATGGAGAAAATGGACGGAATAACCATTTTGCCGTCGTACTGACTTATGACAGCCGTATTTGCATTCGTTTTCCGTGAAATCTCAAGGAAAAAAAAAAAATGGACAGCAACATTTTATATGCAGCGAGTTTATCTCTCGCATCGTAAATAAAATCACGACGACGTCGCATGACACTTGTTGTTTACAAAATACTTCTCAAAATCCAATTATCACGATTTTATACGTGGATGCATTATGAATGAGGACAAACATTTGCATTTGGATGGATTCCAGCCGCATTAGCATTCCGCAAATAAGACTGAAAACAATTATACAGGTTTCACATTTCATACCGGCTTAAACTGATGGGAATTCGCCAAATAGTCACATTTTTTTCATTACTCAGTATTGGCCTAATTTATTTTACAGTCAGCTGTGTTACTATATCCTGCAAAAAAAAAAAAAAAAGAAAGGAAAGAAGGAATCCAATATCCAATTTCATATCCAAAAGTTAAAGTGGTTTTGCAGCATTATAAATACTCATCTCCCAGCTCACTGCACAAATCTTCATTAACATTTATATTATATTAGCTCAGGGCTGGATATGGACTTTTTTCCACAGGCCTTATTTGAAAAATATTTAAATGAAGTTGGTTGTTATGACAATAATCTGTGCAACTTTTTCTAATGACTCTCACTGTCATAAAATAAATAAATTAAACATAATGGAAAGAATTTTGACAGGTCATCTAAAGTTGAGTATGAAATAATACCGTATTTTAATTAACTTTTTAAGGCTGCGTTCAAGAGGTTAACATTCTTTAAATATAATTTCTGTTAATAAAGTACAGTGTCAAAATTATTTTGGAAAGTTGGAAATACATATTTAGATGTACAGTATCTTTGTTAACCTAATGCCACTTTCACCTAAATTTTTAGTTTACATAAGGTGCTATATAAAATTGTTAGTTATTATTAGTAATAGACAGAACCGTCTCAGGTTACGAATGTAACCATGGTTCCTCTAGGGAACGAGACGCTGCGTCACAAACGCTTTGGGAACGCCTTCAGCGTGCGCCGTTCTGAACCACGTGTAAAGTCTGCCCAATGGAGGGGAGCGACGTCATGGACGAGATGACGTCGCCGACCAGGAAGTATAAAGTGACGCTCTGCGATGCCGGCACCAGCCTCGTGGTGAAGTAGCGCCCGGCAGGTGCGGGAAGTATGGCATCGGGGCGCAGCGTCTCGCTTCCCTAGAGGAACCATGGTTACATTCAGAACCTGAGACGTTCCTCTTCAGGAACTCGAGCTGCGTCACAAACGCTTTGGGAAACGAGATGCCCACGCCGCCATAATTCCAAGGCCCTGCCTGAAAAGGGGTCCTCAGACCACCCATCAGGAAAGGACAGAGGAGCCAGGAGCAGCCCTCATGTCCAAGTTATAAAACCGGGCAAAGTGGAGGGCGTGGACCACCCGCAAGAGCGTTGCAGATGTCCCCGAGGGGACACCGCTAAGATAGGCCTTAGAGGCCGCCATACCCTTTGTAGAGTGCGCTCTGACCCGAGAGGGCATGGGAGTGCAGAGGTTTCATAGGCCAGGTGGATAGCCTCAACTATCCACCTGCTAACAGTCCGCTTAGCGGCAGCGCCACCCTATTTGTCGGACCAAAACAAATAAGTAATTGGTCCGACCTCCGCAGAGAGCAGTCCTCCTGCGCACATAAGTGTCCAGTGCTCGCACTGGACACATGCAGTTGAACTTCCGCTGGTCTGGATCCTGGAAGGGGGGAGGACAGAAGGCCTGCAGTACGATCGGGCTGTGGTGTAACAGAGGGCACTTTAGGTGTATAACCCACTGTGGGTATAAAAAGCCTTGGACATGCCTGGGGCAAAGTCCAGGTGAGTAGGGGCCACTGAGAGGGCCTGCAGATCTCCCACCCTCCGCAGAGAGGTGATGGCGAGGAGAAATGCTGTCTTAAAAGATAAGACCGGTAAGGGAACCTCTTCGAGGGGCTCGAAGGGTGCCTTACACAGAGCCTCTAACACCACAACCAAATCCCAGGGGGGAATTCTGGTCCGCACTGGAGGTCTCAGCCTCAGCACACCGTGGAGGAATCGTGTAACTAATGGGTGTTTACCCACTGAGTGGCCACCAATAGGGTCATGATATGCAGATATAGCTGCCACGTAGACCTTTAGGGTGGAGTGGGATAACCCGTGGAGAATCTCGCCTGAAGGAACTCCAGCACTGAACCTACTGGGCAGTTAACTGGGTTTAAGTGGCGATCTCCACACCAGGAAGTGAACATTTCCCACCTCCTGGCATACGCGCGCTCCTCGTAGGGAGCTCTGGATTGGAGGATGGTCTCAACAACCTCAGCTGAAAGACCAGAGGCTATGAGTTGTGCCCCCTCAGGGGCCACACCCACAGCTTCAACAACTCCGGGCGAGGGTGAACTATTGTTCCCCCCGCCTGAGAGAGTAGATCCGGCCTCAGGGGGATCTCCCACGGATGACCGTCTACTAGGCCGATAAGGTCCGCAAACCATACTCGGCCCGGCCAGAACGGGGCTACCAACAGTAGTCTGACTCCGTCCTGGCGCACTCTCGCCAGAACCCCGGGGAGCAGGGCAATCGGGGGAAATGCGTACAGGCGACGCCTTGGCCACGCCTGTGACATGGCATCCAGTCCCAGGGGAGCTGGATGAACTAGAGAGAACCAGAGGGGACATTGTGCATTCCTCGAGAAGCAAAGAGGTCCACCTCTGCCTGGTAAAATCTCGACCAGATCTGCTTCACCACGTCGGGGTGAAGCATCCATTCCCCCGGCCTCAACCCCTGTCTCGACAGGGTGTCGGCTCCCGTATTGAGATGCCCAGGGATGTAGATCGCTCTCAGCGAGCAGATTTTGCCCTGGGACCACACAAGGATCTGGTGCGCCAGCTTGTTCAAGGGGCGCGAACGCAGACCTCCCTGGTGGTTGATGTAAGAGACCACCGCTGTGTTGTCGGTGTGCACCAACACATGGTGACCTCTCAGGTCTGGGAGAAAGTGCTTCAAAGCACGAAATACCGCTAACATCTCTAGCAGATTGATGTGCCACCCCTGGTGGTGATCGCTCCACAGACCGTGGGCCGGGCGCCCGTTCAATACTGCGCCCCAACCGGTTAGGGATGCATCTGTCGCAAGGGAGGTCCGGCGACATAGAGCTCCTAACCTTGGGCCCTGATTCAGGAACCAAGGCTTCCTCCACAAGTCTAAGGCCCGAACTGCACGGCGTGACACTTTGATCTTGCGGAGTGGGTTTCCTCGGGAGAACCCCTTGGTCCTGAGCCACCACTGTAGGGGTCTCATGTACAGCAGGCCAAAGGGTATCACGTTGGGCGCAGCTGCCATCAGGCCCAACAGTCTCTGATACTGCTTGACAGTGAATGACTGGCCTTCCTGACTCTCTCGACTGACATGAGGATTGACTGCACACGGGCAGGAGACAAGCGTGCCCACATTGTGGTCGAATCCCACACCACGCCTAGGTATGTGGTCCTCTGAGCGGGACGCAAATACACTCTTCTTGGCGTTCAGTCTCAAACCCAGCTCCCCATGTGAGACAGAACAACATCTCGATGTTGAACTGCCATCTGCTCTGATTGAGCTAATATCAACCAATCGTCGATATAATTGAGTATGCGGATGCCCTGGAGTCTCAGTGGAGCCAGAGCTGCATCCATACACTTCGTAAATGTGCGGGGTGAGAGTGCTAGGCGAACGGAAGTACTCGATATTGGTATGCTACGCCCCCAGCGAACCTCAGAAACTTCCTGTGTTGAGGAAGGATGGATATATGGAAGTATCGTCTTTCAGATCTATGTTGACAAACCAGTCCTCGGATCTGATTTGAGTCACCACATGCTTGATGGTAAGCATTTTGAACTTCAGTCTGCTGACTGAGCGGTTCAAGACCCTCAGATCTAGGATAGGACGCAACCCCGTCCTTCTTTGGAACAATGAAGTAGCGGCTGTAAAACCCAGATTCCACAGCATGAGGAGGGACCACCTCGATGGCCTCCTTCCTGAGCAGGATCCTACTTCCTGTTCCATCACCAGAGCCTGCTGGGGCCGACTACTGTCGGTGTGACTCCCCTGAATGTCGGTGGTGGAAAACCGAACTGAATTCGATAGCCTTTCTCTATCGTTAGTATGACCCATTGAGATACATTTGGCAGAAGTTTCCACGCTGCTAAATAATCTACTAAGGAATCAGCCTCTCGAGGCTGACCTCTGGTGTGTGAGATACAGGTAACCCGGTGGCCTGAAACGGTTGACCGGCAGGCAGACAACGGGCTAGCTGTAAACGGGACCCCGCGGGGAAGCGCGCCTCCCCGGCCGTGACGCACCCTCGGTGAATCCGGCTGGGGAAAGCGTGCTGGAAGCCTCCGCACTCTGGCACGAGGGCAGAGACAGCGGAGTTACTCCCTGAGGGCCCTGAGGAGGAACGGGTGCCGTCTGACCCGGCATTAACTGATCCTCCCCAGGAGGGGCAGCCCTCAGAAGCCCTGAGCCACTCATATCAGGGCTTCTTGGCCGTGGACTTCCTGTCCAAAAAGGCCCTCAGGTCTTTAGGACCGAAGCCCCGGCCCAGAGCGCCGCTTCGCCCCTGCTGTTTTTTAGGGGGGGAACGAGAGGCGACGCTCTGTTTTTGCACATGCCTATATGAGGAGCCGGCACGCGGTGGGGGCATCTCTCGTCCCGATGCCCCCTGAGATCGACGCGGGAGGAAACTCTTGAACGCCGCCGCCTGTTTACGGGCCTCCTGGTACCTATCGACGACCTCATTAACGGAGTCGCCGAATAGGCCAGAAGGCTGCAGGGGCGTCAATAGGGCAGACCCTGTCCCGCTCTTTCATGTCGGACAGGGTCAGCCAGAGATGCCTCTCCGCGGCCACAAGGGATGACATAGACCGCCCTACAGCACGGGCGGTCTCCTTAGTGACGCGGAGGCAGAGGTCAGCCGTCCGACGCAGTTCTGCGATGTCATCGGACCTGACCCCTCTCCTCATCAATCTCTTTCAGCAGGTCGGCTTGGTATGCCTGCAACACCGCCATAGTGTGCATGCAAGCCCCAGCCAATCCTGCTGCACAGACCTTCTTAGCCATCAAAGCCGACGTTGTTCTCAGCGGCCTTGATGGTAAGGTCGAGCCTTCAAAGAGCGATGCCGCACCGGGGACAGATAGGTAGCCAGAGACTGCTCTACCCGGGGCATCGCCTTATAGCCGCACTCCGCGACTCCCGCCACATTACCGTAATGACTAGCAGCGGTGGGGGAGAAAACACGAGCGGAGTACGGCCTTCCCCAGGACCTCGACAGCTCACTGTGGAGGTCTGGGAAGAATGGAAGGCTCCGTCTCAGAGGTGGCTGCTTCGCTCTCAGAAACCTTTCATCCAATTTAGATTTCTGAGGCTCAGCAATTCGCTCGGCGGGCCAATCGATGTTTAATTTGGCAACCGCACGAGTTACCACCTCTAAGAGCTCCTCATATTGCGGCGTGTGCAACGGCGCATCGTCCACCACGTCAACATCAACCTCCTCGGAGGAAGAGTGAGCGCGAGTGGACGTCTCCCCCGTGGCCGAAGAAGCCGGAGTACGGGCTTCGGACCCACGGGATTGAGCGCCCGACCTGGCGGACTCCGATGGAGAAAGGGACGAGCCCGTCTCCATCTCCTCCGCCAGATCGAGTTGCGATCCCCAGACGTGCGCTCGTCGCTCCGCCTCGGCGGAAGCGGTCCCGCACCCCTGGGGGACGCTGGTGAAGTCTCCTCGTGAAAGAGAGACCTCCGGGAGCGGAGTGTTCGCAGCGGTAGCTGCAAACAATGCGGACAATCAGTCCCCTCGAGGGCTGACGCCGCGTGCTCGCTCCCAGGCACGCATACGCACAAGCTGTGTGTGTCCCCACCCGTGATATAACGAGGGCAGGGATCAGCACACCGCTTGAAACGCGACGGCACACCAGCGTGTTTCGCCTTAGATTTTCTCTTTAATTTCTGATCATCAGCCATATATTCTCTTTTAAGCTAGACAATACAGACAATAAATAGACAGACAATAACATGTAGCGCTTACTGAACGCAGAAAGCTGGTGCCGGCATCGCAGAGCGTCACTTTATACTTCCTGGTCGGCGACGTCATCTCGCCCATGACGTCGCGCCCTCATTGGGCAGACTTTACACGTGGTTCAGAACGCGCGCGCGCTGAAGGCGTTCCCAAAGCGTTTGTGACGCAGCTCGAGTTCCTGAAGAGGAACTTTAAATTTTCAGTCGAGTGAACTGAGGTTATAACTGAACTGAGACTGCATTTTACTGCCAAAGACAGCTCAGATTTCTTGTTATTTCATGCACCCTTTTCATTTGTAAGTCTTGCCACTCACCAGCTAAATCTCGGTTCATTTAGATTTATTAATGCAAGTCATTAAGAGTCTTCAGGCTGAGTAGTTTAATTACTGACGTCTGAGGAACAAAAGCTGTTGACCCAGCTCCCAGGCACGCCACGCACAAGCTGTGTGTGTCCCCACCCGTGATATAACGAGGGCAGGGATCAGCACACCGCTTGAAACGCGACGGCACACCAGCGTGTTTCGCCTTAGATTTTCTCTTTAATTTCTGATCATCAGCCATATATTCTCTTTTAAGCTAGACAATACAGACAATAAATAGACAGACAATAACATGTAGCGCTTACTGAACGCAGAAAGCTGGTGCCGGCATCGCAGAGCGTCACTTTATACTTCCTGGTCGGCGACGTCATCTCGTCCATGACGTCGCTCCCCTCCATTGGGCAGACTTTACACGTGGTTCAGAACGGCGCACGCTGAAGGCGTTCCCAAAGCGTTTGTGACGCAGCTCGAGTTCCTGAAGAGGAACTTTAAATTTTCAGTCGAGTGAACTGAGGTTATAACTGAACTGAGACTGCATTTTACTGCCAAAGACAGCTCAGATTTCTTGTTATTTCATGCACCCTTTTCATTTGTAAGTCTTGCCACTCACCAGCTAAATCTCGGTTCATTTAGATTTATTAATGCAAGTCATTAAGAGTCTTCAGGCTGAGTAGTTTAATTACTGACGTCTGAGGAACAAAAGCTGTTGACCCAGCTGTTCAGAAGTTCAGGTGGAAGGAATGGAAAATGGATTTTTTTTTTTTTGGATCCAGTGCAGATTCAGAGAGAAAATTGCATATTGATTTCCTTCAACTCTGCTGAAGTGGGAAAGGCTTCCATGTCCTCATCAGTTCCTGATGTCTGGGGTCTGTATGTCTCTCTGTAGACCGATGTTCCTTGAGTTTTGATTGAACGGACCGAACTGCTTCTGATGGGCAATGGCTTGAACAGGTCACGCACCAGCAACACTCAATAACTACTATCTGCTATGATTTGAGATTTATGAGTTTTAGACATTGCAGATGGGTGCTGTCAGTCCTCTGCTGATGAGACATTAATCCATTTTAGGGCATATGACCCTCTTGCACTACATCATAATAATAATAATAATAATAATAATAATAAAAAAATAGCTGCTATTACAGTTTTTGTATTAATACTTTTAATTTTATTCAGAATAATGCCAAAGATAATTTAATTACCGAAATGGTATATTTCAAATTCTGTTAATTTTGCTTTGTAAATGTTCATAATTTTTACAATTTTATAATTTAAACAAAATTCAGTCTAGACTGACGGAAATCATAAAAGGATGTATGCAAAGCCTTTCATTTTAGAAATGTAATAATGACTTAAAATAGGAAAACAAGTTTAATTTTTTTAACCACATATAGGCAATAAAAAAATAAACATGAGCTTTAAATAAGCTAAAACAATTCTAAATATAAAATATTTAATTATTTTAATTATTGTAATAAATCAAAAATTGCAGATGGATTAATTTCCTATTTATAAATGTAAGTGGACTAAATATAATTAAATTAATAAGAGCTTGTTTCTAAAATCAGTTGTTCACCATTGCATCAAGTGTGCCGTCAGAATGAGAGTCCAAACAGCTAATAAAAATCACAATAACGTCACGCTTCAATAAAAATGCTACTGTTAAACATACAATTTAGCTCGCTGCTACTAGAGCAAAAAAAGACTATTCGGGTTGTGTGACACGAAACTCCATAGACTGAAAATGAACTGGTAATTCCTTCTCCAAAAGTTCACCACTCTGAAAGTCACTAGATAATAATGACTGAAGGCTACAGCAGAGAAAGGGCAGGAGGGGACTCTCAGAGTCAATCCCGTACCAGAGCTGATACCAGGATCAGACTTTCCTTCGTCTGTCTTCAGGTCATGCACCCGGCAGAAAGACTTCTCAAGGGTCTTTATGCAATCAGAGAGACTTTATGTAATCAATACCGGAGAAGGGAAATGGACTGAGCGTGAAGTAGCTGGTGTAGAGGAAGAAAAAGCTGGGATAATGCGGCAGCAGCCGGTGGGCAGCACAG
This sequence comes from Puntigrus tetrazona, assembly GCF_018831695.1. Taxonomy (NCBI): domain Eukaryota; kingdom Metazoa; phylum Chordata; class Actinopteri; order Cypriniformes; family Cyprinidae; genus Puntigrus; species Puntigrus tetrazona. The sequence continues at coordinate 1,630,378 of NC_056722.1, read as the reverse complement.
CTCTCCGTGATTATTCTCAACAAGACTCGTATGAAAGCATACAAGAATATACTTACAGCTGTCCTGATCTATGATTACTCCTCTGATTCCTAGTCAAATCAGCATTGATGTGCCTCCACCCTACACAAATCCACATCAGGCTTTGTCAAAAATGTCAATTTTCTGTCAAGCTGTGCAAGTTTAGCATTTTGATTTGTAAAAGTTTCAAGCAATCAGTAGTTTTTATATACTTTCAGTTCCTCTACAGGCTAGAAAATTAAACAACTAAATAATAAAAGGCAGAATATCACATATATATATATATATATATTTCTTCCATAGTATGGTGTCAAAGACTGCCATCAACTGCTTATAGCATTCTTCAAAAGGTCTTCCTTGTTTTCAGCAGAAGCAAGAAGCCCAAAGGTTTTGAAGCAGCAGGGAGTAAATGATGGCAGAATTGTAAGTTTTCTTAGATTAATGCATGCATGCTTAAGATTTTCAGTTCATCAGTGCATGTTTCTTCAAAGACATATTTTCATCAAAATGCAATAATTTAGTCCATGAGTGAAATGACTTTCTTGCTTCCCATCCACTCTATAGAGCTGAAAGCTAATTTTCGATTCTTAAAAAAATCTGTAACAAAATAATAAACTGAGGTCTCTCAAGTCATTCAGGCACTTGTGAAAGCGTCTACATACAATCTAATTGGTGATCATTTGCATTAAACATTACAGAATTTCCGTGAGAAATCCAAGAAGACTACAGTACAGGTAATATTTCAACTTCAAAAACCGCAGGAGAACATGTAGTTCTCACTTACTGAAGGTCAGCCATGGTTTGATTTAATGGTGCTTTTCTTTACGAGCTCTGGAGCAGCTAAATCAATTTGAGTCTTAATGCGAACAAAAGCAGCACCTTTTTTCATCTTGGTGGCATTCAGGGCATAACGAGATGTGATGTGAGGACGTAGGGTTAATCACCAGATTGTCTATAATTATGAATGTCTGCAGTGAGCAGTGAGTCATTGGTGTGTGAAACGAGCTCCGCTCAGACCTTTAAAGAGCTTGAAATGCACACACACTGAGCCGCGCTCAACCTCGGGCTTCTCAAACAATCTCTAATTGGCCGGTTAAACGACTTTCTCTGTGTACTTTTGGATATTCCTGTAACGTCAAATACGGGGGAAAGCCCATATGCGTGCATAACAGCGAGCAGTGCCATGCTGGAGAACAACAAGAGACTGAAATCGAGGAAATCTGGGAAATTTAGGAAGCGCTAAAAACGCTGGTTGGTCGCTACACATAGCCTGCCGCTCAAAGGAGGGATTCTTGCCAAAACAAACTGCAGAGCCGAGCGGACGCTTTCAATGGTTCGCTACGGATTGTCAGACGCCATTTTGAATTCAGTGGGATACAGCAAAGTGTCACTGATATCGATTCGCTGCCATGATTTGGTACGATTTCGTTCACATCAGCAGCAAGCTGTACCAGAGTTCACTGTACTGAACATCACTCTTTTATGGTTCTCAGTTGTGATCGCGTTCACATGACCCAAACGAACCGAGCTCTGAAGAGGTCAACTGAACCCGGGTGAGCACTAAAAGTGCTAGTTTGCAGAAGATGCTATATTTGTCCCTAAACGTTTGAAAAAAAAAGCTACAAAATCATTAAAACTGGCATCACCGGTGAGGGATAAGCTTAATATATTAACAAAATATAAAGTCCAAAGTACATCCTAAACGAGTTGTAAGTCAAAACTATCTATTGCTATGCTTTTTGTTTTTCTTTCTGAGCTTTGGGTATGTTATTGAACAACACTCCACATTAAATGCACTGTACACTATATTTCTCAAAACCTCAGGTTCAAGAATATGGTGCTGAGCAGGCTGTTGTGGAGGACTGTGAGAATGACAGCAGAATCGAGCAACCCTGATTTCAAAAAAGTTGAGAAAGTTACAAAGCGCTAGTTTCAAGTCGATTCAGTGCCTAAACTCTTATTATTGACATTGGGTGCTTATTCAACACCTTAAGGTGTTGACTTTTTTTATTTCTTAACTTCTTTCCATAAAAGAGCCGTTTATTTAAAATGCGTTTTTGTGTATCCATTTTTTCTCCAACTTTGCAATACATGCATCATGCTCAAATGAAAAGAACTTCAGCTAAAAGAAACGAGCCTTGCATTTATTTAATGGATAAGATTTTCTATAATATAATATACAATAAGATCATATTTACATAAGAGTGTCACTTAATTCATTTTAGATCTTTCTGAAGACCAAAGGGAGTGGTCATGGTGAAACTTCCAATCATTTAGTATCTCTCTAAATGTGCTCTTTACAGGACATCCAGACGTAAAACTTGTGCATGTATAGTTTCTTTAAAATACAATGTCCTCGTATGAGGCCACAGGATCAGGTGCCCCTATTATGGGTTATGAAAGGTTAATATTGAGTTAGCGATTCAGACAAGTTGATATGCAAATACAAGGTCAAAAAGTAAAAAAAAAACATTTATTTTCCTATAATATGCATTTATTTTGACCTTATTGACTCCCAAACGATTCATTCACAGATTCCCCCTAAATAATTGGTTGATTTCATTTAAAGAAGTGTTTGTGAGTTTTAACGCTCCAAAAGCGGCACCTAGTGGCAAAGAATGAATTTGCATTTTCATTCAGACCAACGCGAAAAGACCGATAAGTGGGTGGGGAATATGATAATGTGTCACATTGACATCATCACGAAACAGCTTGGGACTCGTTTAAAAAAAAAAAGCGACTGTTTCAACGATTCAGAGTCGACTCTTTCTTTCGACAGTCAACCACTTTATCAAAGGTGCACTTTCAGATTTAAAACCGCAGAATGTTTTCATTCACCGTGTTACACACTGCACGAAAGGCTTCGGAAAAATGTACGTGAAATTTTTATAATCTAAATATTATAATAAATAAAATAATTAATTTTATAATTAATAATATTTAACCACCACGATTAACAATTTACCCC